>NC_040015.1:4532316-4543475 GCF_000972845.2 Larimichthys crocea | reverse complement strand
TTTCTTTCCACAGGGACACAGACCCCGCCACCGACCACATGTATAGCAAGAGCTTTCCACCCAGAGAGCAGGTTAATGTGAGTGCCGATTATTGCATGAGAAACAAAATGTCCAGTGTTTACAGCTGTGCACTAAGTCATGTCTTTGTGTGTCTTGATTAAGGACATAATGACAGCATGCACCAACATGACGTGGTACCACAACCAGAGATGTTGAGATCCTGAGTGAAGACACGTCTTTCGACAGGCTTGTGGTAAGGACATGCAAAGGATCAAGAAAACAACAAATCTTATTTAATATACTTGCTGGAATAATCACGTTTAACATCTAAATGCTATTTAATCAAATTTTAGGAAAGGGCTAAGCAAGCTGAAAACCAAAGAAGAGTCACCAGTGACCTTCTTGTAACGTGCATCACTCAGCATAAAGGCCTGCTGCAACATTTTGATGTGAGTTTGAAATTTAGAGTCGCATACTGTAACTAATTTTGGTCAAAACATGATAAATGAATTATTGAAGTGAAACATTTTTTGTTAGCCTAGTGTTGTACATTTACTTTGAGATCCTCCAAAAAAATAGACATGTTTACAGGCGGTCATCGCTGGAAAATTTGTATCCTCCTGGGCATCATCGAGGGGCAGGGTAAAAATTTTCTTTGAGGAGGATGAGCAGCTGGACAGAGGTTGGCTTCTTGACAAGCCTGGTTGAAGCACAGACAACCAGATGTCACGATCAAGTGGCATTTGTTATGGACGTGCTTCTGCCAGAGGTAAATTCTGAAACTTTTTTATTTATCATATTAACATATTTTGTATTATTACTGTTGTCAGTCTTTAACTTCTGGTTAATATCTTGTTAACTGCAACATGGCAGACTACTTTAATGTCAAATAAAGATGTCCTTTTGTTCACCTCATGACACAGGCAACAGTCCACGCACCTTCAGCTGTCCATCAATGTTGCATTGACAGAGCCACAGACTTGTACAAACTGTGGAGTGCAGTTGACTTGAGGTTATGCTACAAACATAAGAGAGGTGCTAATACCTATATGTATTGTTTGTACATTGTTTATGACAGCCTCTCAGGTGGGAATGTCTTTTTACTAATCGCTATTTCATTTTGTCTCCTCAGTGAGAAAACAGGCGCTGTCTCATTCCTGACCAAAAACATGAGCAAGGAGGCAGTACAGAAATGGACACATACGCAGAAAACCTCAGAAGAGCTCTGGACTCGGAGGAGTTGGATGGCATTGTTGATGTAGTTGAATGTTTGTTTATTTTATTATTTTGTTGTGCAATCAGTTTGTATTTATTATTTATTTATATTTATTGTAAATAAAAAATAATAAAAATTGCTAGTTGTTTTATTGTGCTGAACTTTTTATAAAACAAAATTTTTCAGCTGTGTTTACAGTATTTTTTAAAGATTTTGTATGGTCATTTATTTTACTAGTCTTGTGAATTGCATACTTAATTCAAAATATTTAATTTAGTTCTAAATAAATACACTTTATTCGTGTCAAAAGGGCCAGCAATCTTTTCTGTTAACCTATAAGAAATCCACCTTTGAGTGATATTTATGGCATCTGTGTAGTAGGCCAAGCTCTGTGACAGTTGGCTCTAAAAAAACAGACAGTGAAAATAATTACCACTAATTTTATAATTATCGCAAATGTGTGTGTGTATATATATACGTATATCAAATCAAACAATTTTATTTGTATAGCCCAAAGTCACAAAGTACATTTGCCTCGGAGGGCTTTACCATCTGTACAGGGAGTGACACCCTCTGTCCTTAGCCCTCGGTTCCAGTGAGGAAAAACTTGACCACAAAAACCTTTAACAGGGAAAAAAGGTGGAAGAAAAACCTCAGGAAGAGCCACAGAGGAGGGATCCCTCTCCCAGGACGGCAGACGTGCAATGATGTCACGTGTACAGGACAAATCAACACAAAACATATTGTCAATTACAATGACTGACAAAAGACAATGAATTAATGATGATAAAATGACAATGAATCACAATGACTTATAAAATGATTACAGTAATAGATATGGTGTATAATGACAGTATAATAATGTAGTGGGCGTCTGCAGATCACAGCAGCAGCCACGATCCATGGAACCTGCTGGACGACACAGAAAACTCTGGGGAAGTTTTACATTTAACATGCATTAAGAGGGAGAGGAGGAGAGAGAGAGATAAGAGTAGATAGAGAGAGAGAGAGAGAGAGAGAGAGAGGGAGATTTTCATCTGCATCTTCAACCAATACCGTGCCTGGCTAGGCATAACCCTGGGTGGGGGGTGGAGTCCCCCCGCGTCTAATCCTATGGCAGCATAACTAAGGGATGACCTGAGCCAGCCCTAACTATAAGCTCTATCAAAAGGGAAGTCTTAAGTCTATTCTTAAAGGTGTTGACCGTGTCTGCCTCCTGAACCCAGAAGGTAGTTTGTTCCACAGAAGAGGAGCCTGATAGCTGAAAGCTCTGGCTCCCAATCTACTTTGGAAACTATGGAACACAGGAACCCAGCGTCCTGAGAGCGCAGTGTTCTAGAGGGGTAGTATAGGTATTATGAGCTCTTTTAGATACGATGGTGCCTGACCATGAAAGCTTTGTAAGTAAGGAGAAGAATTTAATTTCAATTCTTTCTAGATTTAACAGGTAGCCAATGCAAGGAAGCCAAAATGGGAGAGATGTGATCTCTGATCTTGGTTCCTGTCAGAACACGTGCAGCAGCATTCTGAATTAACTGCAAAGTCCTAAGAGACTTATTGGAGAAGCCTGATAACAAGAGTTACAATAGTCCAGCCTGAAGTAACAATGCGTGGACTAGTTTTTCTGCATCGCCTGAGAGACAAGCGTCTGATTTTAGCGATACGTTCGTAAGTGGAAGAATGCAGTCCTCGAAATTTGTTTTATGTGGACGTTAGGACAAATCCTGATCAAAAACAACTCCAAGATTCTTTACAGTGGAGTGGAGCCAGGGTGATCCCCTCTAAAGTAACTAAGTCTCTAGAAGAGAGTTTTGAGGTGTTTAGGTCCATTAAGAACTCAGTTTGTCTGAATTTAACATCAGAAAATTGTAGGTCATCCAACTTTTATATCCTTAAGGCATGCTTGAAGTTTAGTTAACTGATTGTTGATCAGGCTTGATCGATAATATATATTATATATATATATAAATTACAATATAACTTGGGCATATACATTAGTCACTTATATGAAAATATACTATATATAAATCTGCAGTCGTATATAATCTTTTATTACATTACTTTCTATTTTTGATAAATGTATTGTTTCAAGCGCATTGCTTGCATTGAAAGGCATTTAATGTTGTCAATCAACCGTAAAAGTTGTTAAAATTTAGTTTGTAAAAGTTTGTAGGGGCGTGGTTTGTAGCGGCTGTGTACGCACACGTGGTTTGTAGGGGTGTGGTTTGTAGGGGCGTGGTTTGTAGCGGCTGTGTACGCACACGTGGTTTGTAGGGTGTTTGTGTGGTTGAGGGGCATTGTTTGTAGCGGCTCTGGCTCCAGCTAGACCCTTCTCGGGCAGAATGACAGAGACAGCAGAGCAGCTAGCTGTGAACGCTAGCTGTAATTGCTACATTAGTGACCAATTCTAAATTTATGCAAACGCTATTGCTAGCGCGTCAGAAAAATTTTAAATGACTATTATTTTACAGACATCCAACCAGCCTTCACAACCGCGACCACGTGTAACCACACCAGCCCAGGGACCTCCACATCCAGCATGTTCACTCCAAGATGGCTGAGACCAGCCACTCGGGACAGCTGCTTGCCACAATCGGTTTGCATAACACAGAAATTTTGCCAAACTGTCAGAGGGCGTCTCAGGGAAGCTCATCTTCCTGCTCGTCGTGCTCATCGCGGTCTCGACCTGACTCCAGTTCGTCGTTGTAAACGATTTGAGTGGGCAAATGCTCACATTCGATGGTGTCTGGGCACGTTGAGAGGTTTCTCTTCACGAATGAATCCCGGTTTTCACTGTTCGGGCAGACAGCGTGTGCGATCGTGTGGGTGACCGGTTTTTATGTCAGTGTTGTGGATCAAGTGGCCCCATAGTGGCAGTGGGGTTTGGTATGGGCAGACGTTATCTTACGGATGTCGTGGTGCACGACATGTGGTGCTTTCATGATGGCATTGTGACTGGACAGACGAGATACCCGTGAGGATCTGAGGACCAGGGTGATAATAAATATATATATATTATATAGATCGTATCTTTATATTCATATCTATATATATATAATTGTCAGTAAAAGCGGGCATAAAGTTGGAAATGTCAGCTGCAGCACACTTCTGAAATCATTAATTGTGTGGTTCATTTAAATGGTGCATTGTATTCTGCCTTCATCCGACCCCAGGGGACCGTGGCTGACCCTTCTTACAGACCCCAACACCGACCAAGAGAGAAGGTATAATGACCTCCACTTGAGCGGTCGTGGAGAGACAGTACATGAGTCAAAGTGTTTAATATCCTGGGATCTTTACGCACAAGCTATGTGTATTGTGAGCAGCCAATTTTATGACCAGTATAATTACAACATGAGTTCAGCATATTTACCTTTGGGATGATCAGTGTCACCTTCATAGGCTCCCACCACTCCGGTGAGAGCTGTGTCACCGATCAAGGAGGCCACTCTCTTGTCGAAGGAGTAGAGTTCCTCCACTCCCTCTCTCAATTCCACGTTGATTGGGATGTACAAAAGAAACGCGCTTGGATCCATGCAAACGCACACTTTGATACATCTGAATATTTCTTTGCGTACGACAGTTTACAGGTTTTGGCGTACGGCAAGTTTCACGGGAAAATCCACACAAGTATTCGTACATGAGACCCCTGCTGTTTGCAGAGATAAAGTTACACTGAAAGGAAGTTATTCTCCTAAGCAATATCGCAACATCTGCTTGCAAGTGATACATCAGGATCTTACAAACGCAGGACAAGAGAATAGGCTGGAACTTATAACACTGGAAAAGATGGCTTCCAAAACTAAACATGGATGTATACATTATGATTGTCATTGCATGAAACCATATTGTTGTCAGGTGATAACTGCACATCCCTCTTCCACTTATTTGTGATCAAAATGCTCTTGCTCCCAAACACCACTCACCATTGTATTACGAAGAAGTTACGATGTTCATACAACATACATAACAATACAAGCGCTACAGTGTACACACAAATACACTACATTAACTGATCTACTCAAGTAAATAACTAGATATTTAAGACATGACATGATGCTGAACATTCACACAATCTTTATTTAAATACCACCACCTATAACAAAAGAGCCACAAATCTTGCATTTTTGCAGTTTTAAATAGCACTCATACACTGACAGAACTGCACCATAAATATCTTCACCAGAAACCACTCAAAAAACAAAACACAGAACACAACAAATCAACACAAGCATCACAGATCTTCATCCAACCATTCTAGTGCATCTTCCTCCTCAGAAGGACCACTGCCCATACACTGGGCAGTGTCAGAGTGCGCCTTCTGGCTTTGTCCATGTAACAATGGCTGTGATTCCTTGGCTGGGTTTGAACACGTGACATCATCACCGGTCACTTTGACACAACTGCAATATCCAATTCAACATTTTCTGCACAAACCAGTTTCCAGTCAATAGCATCAACATCAGTGGCAACACCCCCCAGATGCTCTGAGACCAAGTGGCACACTGCAGAGTTTGTAAGGGTGAGAGACAGTTCCTGCCCATTGTGCAATATGGACACTTTCCCTGTATATAGCACTCTGAAATTTGCACATTGTTGCAGCATGTTACATTTTTCACAATGATGTCCTTCTTTTTTTTCATTAAAGTTTGTCTGGCTGCCACGACATATCACACAGTGATATCTTGCCACTGTTTGTGAGCCAATGACACGCCCACAAATCTTCAGCAGATCTGTCGCCAACACACACAACTCCAACATGGCAGGTTCCCCAACGTCCTCGATCTCCGTTATTGTAATGTAACAACTTCTGGTTAGCGTCGTCTTGTCCCCAAATCTCCTAGTGCCCAGATTTGTGATGTGATTTAGACTCCTGGACCATCACGATCTTCTCCTCCCACAAGGTCAACTTTGTCTGGCCACTCCTGTCACACACATGACACTCCTTTAGCTGCTGCTCGCCACTCCACCAGGCAAAATCTTGACCCACACTGCTGCCACCTGTTACAAACCAGATAAGTGAAAATAAGTATTGCAATCAGTGAAGATGAGGACATAATGGTGAGAGAGGGCAGGGAAGGGGCAAGGGGAGGGTGAGAGAGGGCACAGAGTGAGGCGAGGTTGAAGGGTTGTGGCAGAAAAAAGGAGGTGGAGGAGGGAAACCTGAGCCAGCAGGGGCTGGTTTCCTCCTCCTCCTCTACCTCCCTCCTTCATCTATCCATCCATCACAATGGAAGGAGGGAGCGTTTGAAGGCGATAAAGACATGTAGTGAAGAGGAGGAGTGAGGAACAGCTGGTGAGTCAGGTTTTTTTTACCTGATTTTGATCTTGTCTAAACTACAGCTCCTGAAATAATCTGAAAACTAAATACTACAACTTGACTACTAGCCTGCAACTTGACTGTTTTGGTTCAGTTACAGCGCTCTCATCAATCTTTTTAAAGATACAGACTCAAAATTACTGTATACATTTGGCACAAAAGTTACTTCTTGACATTAGTAAACTTTGTCTTAATTACTCAATAGTTGGCATACAATTGTAGTAACATCCTCCACTATTGTCACAATCTAATTCCTGACAAAGTCGCTAACATTCTAACCTGTTGCCAAATGTTTCCAACATATTTTTGGTTAGGATATTTAATGACTTTTACTTGACAGTGACCTCAGCCTACACTGACATTCCGCTTCAGGACACATGAGCGCCACTTGCTTGTTGCCTGGGGCCAAGTGCCAAAACATTTGCCACTGTCATGGGGCCGGCGTTCGGGGGTGCTCCGGAAAAATAAACAACAACATTTTGGGACACTTCTAGCTCGCTGGATGAAGTGCACAAGATGTCATAGCCCTCTGGATCAGCAAAACCTACACAAACACAAAACAAATTTTAGCTCCTGGAATTCCTAATCACAACACATATCTACTCCACAATCAGATCATAATAGCTTCTTACTGATAGATCTCTTCACTTTAGTGAGTGTAACTGCTTTCTTGGCAATAGCGGCTTGCTCATATTGGTGGCGCTTCTCTGGTGTAAATACCACCACCCGGTGGTATTCTTCTCTACCACTTTGCAAAGTCGCATCGCACCTTGCATTTTTCTTCGACACTTTCACTGGGGAAATGGTATGCAGGTAGCCAGACACTGACTTGTCCTCCTCAGTCTTCCTCCTTTTTGCGGGGCTTGCCATTTTTTTTTCCAAATTTTTCTCTCCACAATGCAAATTAGAACACAATATATTGGCGTCACTGATCAACACTGTGCTTACATTTCTTGCTTTGTTATTTTGACCAAACACATCCAGCAACTTGAAAGGTGTGCGAATAGTGAAATGTAGAAGATAAATGTGTAATTTATGTCTGATGTGACTGCCCATAACGCCTGAATTTATATAGCTGTATATAAAAAAATGTTTTATGTGTGTTTTTGCCTTTAAGTAGATAGTAATTAATTATACTTTTGCACAAAAAATAATTAGAAATTTTGGTATGTTGCAAATTTGCAACAACAGGCATAATGGTCAATAATATAAGAATAACACAGTAATATAACAGTGAAAAAACAATGTTTATTTATTATTATACAATTACATACATACACGACATGCGTTAGACCAGTAGATCCTAGAGCGAGGTAAGCGGATAACACTCATGTACAAAACAGTTCCAATCCTCCTGATCTAATTTCAGGGCATGGTTTGGATTTTCTTGTGTGCTGTTTATTGATTGCTCTGATTGACAATAAGAGCCAAAAGTTCAGTGTCAAAAAACTGTCTGAAATAATCAATAGGCAGTCTGATTGAGTCACTGTCTGGGAGGGCACCTTGCCACACTGGCACATTTTTTGCAGAGCTCCGAGTCTGTTTCACCGTCTTCCACGTCACTTTTTCTTTGTTTTGTCTCTTTTGTTTCTTTCTTGCAGCTTGTGCACTGGTGCTAGTAACCTCCTCATCACTGTTGCTCCTGTCGCTCTCACTACTGCTCTCACCATCACCTGCAGGGGTCAAAATGAACTTTTAGCAATGTGAAAATCTATGGATAACCTATGGATAAACTGGTGAAATTCACTAGCCATTCAATAGGAAATCTGCATTTTCACCTGGCTTGGGCACACATTTCTCATCACTGCTACTCCTGTCACTCTCACTGCTACTCTCTTCATCACCTGGCTTGGGAACATATTCCTCATCACTGCCTGCACTATCACTGAGACAGCTATCTTCACTGTCCTCTGGGGGAGGTCTAACATGAGGTCGCGCGCTTACGCACTTGCCGTAAAACATGGAAGCCTTCATTCGGATCTGCATAAAAATAAATAGCAGTTGTATTCATATTCCAGCATGGTGTCTGTATAAAAAGACTATTAAAAATAACTAAACAAAATACAAAGGATTACCTAGATAAGCCGTCCAAAAGCATTTTTCTATATAGCGCTGGTTAGCTGCTAAGCATTACCTTATGGCCTACTGTCGCTAATGCGCTACAAAGCTATTTAGTATCATAACTTCAAAAATACTTATCACACATATTTCACCTCATTACATTGAGTGTATAAGCACTTATTAAGCAGGTGAGTATTTTTATCTTAGCACAACTTACCTTATATACATCTCAGGATCAAACTTTACTGCATCGTATCGATAACTTCGCAACCGGAACAATTCTCGCGCGTAAACATTAAATAAGTCCGTCACTTTGTGATCCCACTGGAACCAAATGCTTGTCAAAGGTCCCTGGGTCCATAACAAATATGCACTAACCGGCATTGGGGGAATGCACACCCTATCTCGGCTGGTTGACTGAGTCAAGCGGTTTGTTGCATATTTGCGACACCAGGCGTTAAGGGGTTAATGATGACACACGAGCACTAACATTTGAAGAGTGGGCTGTGTGTTTCATTTGTGGGGTTTGTTTGTGTTGGAACAGCACTTTGTATGTTCAAGCATTCATGTTTGCATTGGTGATTGTCGCAAATTATGTTAAGTTATTTTTGTCTCAAACGCACAGAGTGATCGACCAATGTTCCTTGATTTGCACACGTGTTTTGCTATCCACAAATACAAATTTCTAATTTGTAACTTCCCTTTTGTATAAACAAAAGCCATTTGTAAAACTGAAAATTCTGTTTTGTGAAGCGTGATTCAGCATTTGTGGAATACCATTCACACACACGCATCTCTTTCCTCAGTTACGTATTTCTGTCAGTGCAGTCAGGCAAAGATGTTAAAGATTCAATATGATGTAAGAGAGGTCTCCATGTCCTCTCAAATAAGCTCAAGGAACCTTGGAGGGAGAATCTGAGCTTTTCAAATTTTATGGACAGTAACACCTCCTTCACCCACCTGTCGTGGGATGGGGGTTGAGAAAGTTTCCAGTTAAGAAGTATAAGTCGTCTAGCCAATAGGGTTGTAAATGCCAGAACAGTTTGCATCGTTTTAGAGGTACTAGGCTGTAGGGAAGTACCAAACAGAGCCAAGAGGGGGTCAGGGGAGATTGGAGTATTATATGCTAAACTAAGAGTCTTAAATATATCAGCCCAAAATGTGGTTAGCCTAGGACAAAACCAAAGCATATGAGAGTGATTGGCTGGGGATAGTTTATACGCAGCTCCTCTTTGTCCCCCGATCTGAAGACCCTCTTCTTCTCATTCAGCAGGGCTTTAATCTCGGGGGTCACCCAGGTTTTGTTTTTGGGAAAAAAACGTACCAACTTGGAGGGCACAGTGTTCCCCACACAGAAGTTAATATAATCCGTGATGCAGTCGGTCATGCTGTCAATGTCACTGCCGTGGGGGCTGCGGAGTGCTTCCAAGTCCGTTGTCTCGAAGCAGTCTCTGAGCCTGGCACTGGTCTCCTCAGACCACTGCTTCACGCGCCTCTTCACAGGTCGTTGTTTATTCACCACAGGGGTGTAGTCTGTGATGAGGTGAACAAGGTTGTGATCAGAGCAACCCAGCGGGGGGAGGTGGGATGAGGTGTATGCATCCTTGATGTTTGCATACAGTAGGTCCAACGTTTTATTGTCTCTGGTGTGGCAGTTCATGTACTGGGTGAAGGTGGGGAGCGCAGAGGACAGAGAGGCATGATTGAAGTCACTGGAGATGAGCAGGAGGGATTGGGGGTGCTGGTTTAGGAGCTGCGAGACGACAGTGTGGATCTGGTCTGTAGCTACAGCAGCGACCGCTGAGGGGGGGGGTGTACACAGTCACGGCAATGACCTGTGAAAACTCCCTCGGGAGGTAGTATGGCCACATGCTGACCGCTAACGGCTCCAAGTCTCTGGTGCAGAGTTGCTCCTTCACCCTGATGTGTCCCGGGTGGCACCATCTATCGTTCACAAACACAGCGATCCCCCCTCCCTTCTTCTTACCGCTCCCTCCTCCTCCCTCCTTTGCACTTTATCCAATTCTAAGATGATTGAGGATGAGCTCCAGTCGTCAGCTGTGTGCTGATGGAGATGACAGTGGTGACGAGGATAGTTAATCTGTGCTGAAATGAGAGCATCACAAGGCAGGGACACGTGTTAACCAGGTTGTTTGGACTTCCAGTTATTATTTATTTCATGAGTCTGATTTATACAGTCGGACATTTTTGACTTCTGTAGAAAACATCTGTCTCAGTATTTTCATAAAATTGTTCTAAATGAGAAGAAACAGAAGAAATGTTCTGATTTGATGATTATTCCAGACCTGACTGAGATCAGCAGCATGTTATTAATGTGTGTTGACGTGATGGTGTCTGAATGTTGGCTGCGTTTGGTGATGTCGTAGAAGGTGACATTATGTGATCCACAATAACCACAATGACAAAGTCACTCTACTTATTTTAGAGAAAAAGCTCATTGATTAGGACATAGTAATGTTGGCTGCACATTTCAAACCTGAACACATCTGATTGGATTATAAATTGATTTTTATCAACATCATTTATTCTTTATTCAGATGG
>NC_040015.1:4500773-4532306 GCF_000972845.2 Larimichthys crocea | reverse complement strand
GGCGCAGATGGGGGGGCGCTTCTCTGTGTGTAAATACCACCACCCGGGGTGGGATTTTCTCGTCTACACTTTGCAAAGTCGCATCGCACCCTTGCATTTTTCTTCGACACTTTCACTGGGGAAATGGTTGCAGGAGCCAGACCATGACTTGTCCTCCTCAGTCTTCCTCTTTTTGCGGGGCTTGCCATTTTTTTTTTCCAAATTTTTCTCTCCACAATGCAAATTAGAACACAATTATTGGCGTCACTGATCAACACTGTGCTTACATTTCTTGCTTTGTTATTTTGACCAACACATCCAGCAACTTGAAAGGTGTGCGAATAGTGAAATGTAGAAGATAAATGTGTAATTTATGTCTGATGTGACTGCCCATAACGCCTGATTTATATAGCTGTATATAAAAAAAAGGTTATGTGTGTTTTTGCCTTTAAGTAGATAGTTATTATTATACTTTTGCACAAAAAATAATTAGAAATTTTGGTATGTTGCAAATTTGCAACAACAGGCCTAATGGTCAATAATAAGTAAGAACAACCAAGTAATAAACAGTGAAAAAACAATGTTTATTTATTATTATACAATTACATACATACACGACATGCGTTAGACCAGTAGATCCTAGAGCGGGTAAGCGGATAACACTCATGTACAAAACAGTTCCCATCCTCCTGATCTAATTTCAGGCATGGTTTGGATTTTCTTGTGTGCTGTTTATTGATTGCTCTGATTGACAATAAGAGCCAAAAGTTCAGTGTCAAAAAACTGTCTGAAATAATCAATAGGCAGTCTGATTGAGTCACTGTCTGGGAGGGCACCTTGCCACACTGGCACATTTTTTGCAGAGCTCCGAGTCGTTTTCACCGTCTTCCACGTCACTTTTCTTTGTTTTGTCTCTTTTGTTTCTTTCTTGCAGCTTGTGCACTGGTGCTAGTAACCTCTCATCACTGTTGCTCCTGTCGCTCTCACTACTGCTCTCACCATCACCTGCAGGGGTCAAAATGAACTTTAGCAATGTGAAAATCTATGGATAATCTATGGATAAACTGGTGAAATTCACTAGCCATCAATAGGAAATCTGCATTTTCACCTGGCGTTGGGCACACTTTGTCATCACTGCTACTCCTGTCCCTCTCACTGCTACTCTCTTCATCACCTGGCTTGGAACATATTCCTCATCACTGCCTGCACTATCACTGAGACAGCTTCTCACTGTCCTCTGGGGGGGTTACGTGAGGTCGCGCGCTTACGCACTTGCCGTAAAACATGGAAGCCTTCATTGGATCTGCTAAAAATAAATAGCAGTTGTATTCATATTCCAGCATGGTGTCGTATAAAAAGACTATTAAAAATAACTAAACAAAATACAAAAGGATACCTAGATAACCGTCCAAAAGCATTTTTCTATATAGCGCTGGTTAGCTGCTAAGCATTACCTTATGGCCTACTGTGCTAATACGCTACAAAGCTATTTAGTATCTAACTTCAAAATTTACACAATATTTCACCTCATACATTGAGTGTATAAGCACTTATTAAGCAGGTGGTATTTTTATCTTAGCACAACTTACCTTATATACATCTCAGGATCAAACTTTACTGCATCGTATCGATAACTTCGCAACCGGAAAAATTCTCGCGCGTAAACATTAAATAAGCCGGCTTATTGGGTTAGGTAAATAAAATTCCCTTTGTATAAACAAAAGCCATTTGTTAAACTGAAATTCTGTTTTGTGAAGCATGATCTCAGCATTTGTGGAATACCATTCACACACACGCATTTCCTTCCTCAGTTACGTATTTCTGAGACTTCTTGCTGAGCTCCACACAGATCCACAAACATTCGTGATTCACAAATGGCCCGCCCTCCTCACCAATAGGTGCAGTGATGTTCTATGTATATTGAACGTTTATTTATTCAGCTTTTTGGCTGTAAACAACATTTCAAGATATATCTGGCCTTGTGTCTAGCGAGAAATGTGTTTTACTTTCTAAATCTATATTGAATAAAGCAAATTGTATTATTAGTCCAAAGACTCCTGCGCAACTAGCACACCTGTGTGCAAGTCGTGCTGCTGTTTACACCCTGCTGGAGTGACACAAGAAATGGAGAGCCAATCGAGGAGCTTGTGGGTGTCTAAACTAAGGGGGACGGCTTCAGCTTGAGCAGCCGTTTTCCGCTTGGTCCTAGTGATTGACATGTCTCTTTACACCACTGCGTAACATTTTAGACAGTAAAACAGCAGGGCCAAAACAAGCTTTTGCAAAATTGCACGACACATGCCCCCCCCCCCCCCCCCCCCCCACTAATGAAACTACTCACAACACAGCGTATGCTTAAATTTCTCACAAAGGCATTTACAACATATTACAAATCCCTACGCATTTTTGACCACACATGACATTGCAAAATCCGAAAGAGGTATTCAACTTACCTTGAAGGAGCAAATGACGATGCAGGTGAAATGACTGATTTTATATGGTGCTGTGCGGATGAATACCAAATCACGTACACCTCCGACAACAGATACATTTTAGGCAGGCTCATACTAACAAACACTTCATACTTCCGTCATTACAAAATGTTTACCCTTGTAAAGACATAATTAAAAAAAAAAAAAACTGAAAATTTCTAAAGAAATTTTGATGCCGACGTGTTGCCGCTCCCTCGACACGATCGAGTACTAGTCTTGCTTCTCGTCCTTAGCCCTACCTAGCTGCTGAGCACCAGCGGCCCCCATACATTATTACTGACACTGCTCAGCAAATTCAGCACTAGAAAATTCCTGCAGAAACTTTGACAGTGACGAGTGGGCTGTTGCCGGGGGTCTGGGTGTTGCTGCCGCATCTTTGCATCTCCCGCCAAAACTATATATCTGACAGCTTTAGCAGGCGAATGTGAGTGAGACGACAAATTTTCCTACGTTTCTATGTATAAATCGTGTCTGTAGTGGTGCATTTGAGGCCACGGTAGTCGAATACATTTTATTTTTTCACTGATCGTTCTCTCTCTCCTCTCCACTCTAGCGATGACATCACACACTCGAGCTCTCCAAAGTTCTGGCAATACACACCCATTCATTTTTTGGCGATTTTTGGCAAAACTGTTTGCTGAAACTCTTAGAAAAGTCATAGACACAGATTCCCGGCCGAGCCAGTCATTTTGATACCCGTTTTGTGTATGTGCGACAACCGAAAAAACCACGGAAGAAACGAAAGACTAATAAAAACTAGAAAATGTCTAAATGTAGAGTGTGCCTGACTGCGGCCCGTTGCGCCTATACATTATTATTGGCAATAAATGAAGGAAATAATAATTGTAATAAGAAAAAGAAATAATGAGAAACTAGTTCATCCATATCAATGGTATTATTTACTTATGTATATCAGGAAAAAACATGATTTCTCATAGCAGTAGTCTTGCTATTCGTCATCCTTTCTTGTTCTCCAACAAGGAGTGGAGGGCAGTGAGCCCGTCCAGGGATGGTTTGTTGTCTTGGCAGATTTCTGTGTACGGACAAATCAGTCACAAAACAAACAAACTCTGTATGACATGATGAAAAATGACAAAATTTCTACATGTATTACAGAGTCACAGTCCTTTTTTTTAAAAAAAAATATTACTCTGCAGCGATGTCAAACAAAAAAAAAACAATGTTTTTTGGTAAGTTATGGCTTTAAGTTCACATCTTTTAAAAAACTGATGTTAGGTCTATTTATTTGAGGTTGTGTGAATATGATGTATGATTGAATCTTGATATTTGAAAAGAGCTGTGTTTCCTCGTCTTTCACAACTTCAGTTCAGTCACCCAAGAGAGGACAAGAAGACAATGAACAGCTGGCAGACTTTAAGAGAAGATTTATCTGTCTAACTGTGTTGAAATCAGCTGAACCTGAAAACAGACGTGGTGCACTTACATCTTCATTGATCAGACTGTCACAGCTGCTCAGAGGAGCAGAGTGGACCTGCTCGAGGCATTGATGGAGTATTGATCTGATCACATGTAACAGTAGAGCTCTGTACTGTTTCTTTGCACCCGTTTAGATTTCCTTTTAACAAAAGACACATAATAATTTTTTGTAGTCTGCTGTGTTTGTTTGTGTGTCCTGCGTTTTTTGTTGCCTATTTGATATGTAAATAGGGATGTACCATCCCCGGGACATGATTGGAGAGATTCCAGGCCCTAGCCTGTGATTGGCTGCACCTGCGAACCACCTGGTACATAAGGAGCCAAGATGGCGGCTGTCAGGTGGACAAGCAGCACTTCCTCGTCCTCATCCTCTCCCAACCGACCACATGTCCGTTTGTGAAGGTCTTTGTGTGAGATTAGACGTAGTTTTTGTTTGGAAGTTCTCCTGTTTTTGTTAGTTAGGAAGGTAAGTCCATTGTCATTTGATTTCTGAGATTAGTCATTTATTTACCAGAGAGAATTGTTTTTGGTTGTTGTTGTTGTTTTGGCCTTGGTCCACCCTGAAGTTGAGCCTTAGTTGTAGTTATTTAATCCCTGAGTTGTGTAAATAAATCATTTTCTTTCCTATAAAAACTTGTAAGTGGCTATTTGGGAAGATTGGGACCCTTTCAAGTTATGCTCTAGGCACCCCTAGACTGGGGCGTAACAACCACAAAGCAACAATACTCCAGTCTCCAGTCTTCGAGTCAAGTAGCTCTACTACAAGTATTTGAATGTAATCTCATTTATCTTGCTCTGAGATTACAGGAGAGGCTTTATTTTAGGATTCAGCTTCCTTCCTCTCCAGCACAGACTCGTCTACTTTGTGCACATATATATTTCATAGTATTGTATGTTGCATGTGCAAATCAATAGTAGTGCTATACTTGTTATACATCTTTAGTGTAACATTTAAAATTCAAAGAAGTAAAAATTTGTACCAGCATTTTGAAACAGTTATTAATGATTAATCACAGTGACTGCTGTGTGACTTTCTCCATAACAATAGTCTATTTGAAGATTTTCAGTCAGGATTTAGAGTGCATCATAACACAGAGACCGCATTAGTCAAAGTTACAAATGACCTCCTAATGGCATCAGACAAAGGACTCATCTCTGTACTTGTCCTGTTAGATCTTAGTGCTGCATTTGACACCATTGACCATCAAATTCTTTTACAGAGACTGGAACATCAAATTGGCATCAAAGGAACCGCCCTAAGCTGGTTTAAGTTGTATTTCTTAGATCGATCTCAGTTTCATCACGTCAATGATGAATCCTCCTTGCATAACAAAGTTTGTTATGGAGTCCCACAAGGTTCTGTACTAGGACCACTTCAATTTAGTTTATATATGCTTCCTTTAGGGAACATTATTAGGAATCACTCTATCAATTTTCATTGTTATGCTGACGACACCCAATTATATTTATCGATCAAGCCTGATGCAACCAACCAGTTGACTAAACTCCAAGCATGCCTTAAGGATATAAAAAGTTGGATGACCTACAATTTTTTGATGTTAAATTCAGACAAAACTGAAGTTCTTGTAATTGGACCCAAACACCTCAGAAACTCTCTTTCTAGAGACTTAGTTACTTTAGATGGGATCACCCTGGCCTCCAGCTCCACTGTAAAGAATCTTGGAGTTGTTTTTGATCAGGATTTGTCCTTTAACGTCCACATAAAACAAATTTCGAGGACTGCATTCTTCCACTTACGTAACATCGCTAAAATCAGACGCATTGTCTCTCAAGCGGATGCAGAAAAACTAGTCCACGCATTTGTTACTTCTAGGCTGGACTATTGTAACTCAGGCTGCTCCAATAAGTCTCTTAGGACTTTGCAGTTAATTCAGAATGCTGCTGCACGTGTTCTGACAGGAACCAAGATCAGAGATCACATCTCTCCCATTTTGGCTTCCTTGCATTGGCTACCTATTAAATCTAGAATAGAATTTTTAAAATTCTTCTCCTTACTTACAAAGCTCTCCATGGTCAGGCACCATCGTATCTAAAAGAGCTCATAATACCTTACTACCCCTCTAGAACACTGCACTCTCAGGATGCTGGGTTCCTTGTGGTTCCTATAGTCTCCAAAAGTAGATTGGGAGCCAGAGCTTTCAGCTATCAGGCTCCTCTTCTGTGGAACAAACTACCTTTCTGGGTTCGGGAGGCAGACACGGTCAACACTTTTAAGAATAGACTTAAGACTTTCCTTTTTCATAAAGCTTATAGTTAGTGCTGGCTCAGGTCATCCCTTAGTTATGCTGCCATAGGATTAGACTGCCAGGGGACTCCCCCTCCCCCCAGGGTTATGCCTAGCTAGGCATGGTATTGGTTGAAGATGCAGTTACATCTCCCTTACCGGAAACTCTCTCTCTCGTCCAGCAGGTTCTCGTGGATCGTGGCTGGTGATTTTCATTAAAAAGACCTAAAAGACTGGTGCATTCATCTCACCAGACTTCAACAACAACACAAAAATCAACATCTTTCAACAGGAACTGGACATTCTACCCTTCATGAGACAGTTCAGATGCTGAAGGAGGCTGAGGACATTAATGTGCTCCTTCTGTGTAGAACCATGTGCAGAGGAGACATTTCAGGCGCTCACGGAGGCTGAGGACATTACTTTGCTCCTGATGTCTATTAACAGGTGTACATTTAAAGTGAAGGAGGCTGAGGACAAAGCCTTGGTGTCAATTATCACGAGCAGAGGAGACATTTCAGGAGCTGAAGGGTTAGGGGTTGAGGTTAAGGACATACAGTTTCTACTGGTATCAGTAATTAGTTGCAGTGGAGACATTCAGCTGCAGACGGAGGCTGAGGACATTAATTATTTGCTGCTGTCCATAATCAGGTGCATGTTTCTGGTGCAGTGGAGACATATTTAGATGCTGAAGGAGGCTGAGGACATTATGTCTCTACTGCTGGACTGCAGTTGCAGAGGAAATCTTCAGTATGACTAAAATACCAAGGACAACATTTCTTTGGTTTCTCACATTTACTTTAGAGTGTCCTGGTTATTAGCACAATTAAATGTTCATGTATTCAATGAAATGTAATGAACTTGTTTTCAGTTGAGCACTGAAGTGTCTTTCATCCAAGCCCATGTAACAACCACCTGAGTCAAACCACTGGTGCAAACCTGTTTGCTTTATCTTAACCAAAGTTTAGGTCTTGACTGGTTTAAACATGTTGATCCCACAGTGATCGTGGTCACATCTCAGCAGTTTGATATCAAGACCTTTCCTTGAATTTCACTATATGTTTTCTTCCCTAACCTTTTGCCTAACCTCAAGTAATCCTCAAGCAAACCTCAATTACTTGTTTCTGTCTATTTGTATCTCTTGTCACACCCCATGCTGTGTTACTGCACGGTGACGGAGTTGTCGCACACTGTGCCTGCTCACAGTGTCGACAAGGTCAAGTAATCGTGACTGTCCCTGCCTTAGGTTGTCCCAAAGTTTTCAGGGGGATCTTACCCATCATTGGTGAAGCAGCCTTCCATACTTGACCTTTTTAATTTTAGAGTCATATCACTGTTTTGTTTTTGTTTTTTTCAGTTAACATCTATTTGTTTCTCTGTCTTTGTATCTCCCGTCACAACATGTGCTGTGTTACTGCACGTCAATGTTGTTCTGTTTCCTTTTACATCATTTAAGTTAGTTTACATGACGTTTACTAACAGGAGTAGTGGGCTAGTTCTTCAAAGGTTGCTTATAATATATTCATTCAACATCTAGCTTAAAGCTGAAGGCTTGTCGCACACTGTGCCTGCTCAGAGTGTGTAACAGGGTCAAGTAATCGTGACTGTCCCTGCCTTAGGTTGTCCCAAAGTTTTCAGGGGGATCTTACCCGTCATTGGTGAAGCAGCCTTCCATACTTGACCCTTTCTTATGAGGCATATCACTCTATTTTGTTCAGCATCAGTTCAGTCATTTTACACGAGATTGGCAAAGGTTAGGTTAGCTTTGTATTTACTAAGTCAGGGTTTGGTAAATGCAAAAACTGTTTGACTACCCAGTCGTTCAGTTAATTGGTGGTTGCATAAATATTCTGCTCTACTTTACATCTTACATGCAGTCTCAGTTAGCCCTCTCCATGTTTCTAGCTGCTCCCTCTTTAACATGACATCAAATCAAATGCATTTTGTGCACATCAGAATATTGACAGCATGACGGTGGATAAGTTGCAGCCTACCTCTGTACCTCTGACCTCGTCCTCGCTGAATGGCTTCACTTACAGAAACTCCTGCTCCACCATGTGTTGAGCTTTGAAAGCCAGCTGACATTTGCAGCTTCTTTTTCCTGGTTTGCTCTGTCCTTCCTCTCCCCATTCTCCTCTTTCTTTTAACTCTTCTGTATCTCTCGTTCATTCTTCTCCTCCCTCTGCTAGCTTTCTGACTTGTTTGTCTCTTGCATCTCTCCTCTGCCCTTTTCCTCTCTCCATGTGTCTCTTGTTTTACAGCTGGACAGCAGACTGTTTCTCCTCCTGATCATCCACCTTCCCTTACCAGTCTATCGTACAGGAGTGGGCTAGCAGAAAGTAGCAATTCTTCTTGCTACTTTCTGCTGGCCCACTCCTGCAAAGGACTCTGCCTTCTCTTTGTAGTTCTGGACAGTGGACACGACCATCTTCATTGTCTCTTCCAGGTCCTTTTCTTTCTCCTCATTACCTGGGTTGTGCACCGTGCAGGTGTGTCAGTCCTTGGTTTGGGTATCATTGTGTGAGCGCAGTTGCAACTCAAAAGATCTACCTCCTGCTTATTGGAAATGTAACCTGCTAAAGTTATTTAGCTAAGAGAGCATGTGTACTCCTCCTCCAACACGATACACAATACACAATACACACAATACAGTACAGAATAAGTGCTAAGCTTCAGTCATATTCAGCAAGTTAACATGAAACAATCTTTCCTTCTCACTGTTTCTTTGAAAGAGCTGAGAAAACACAGAGCAATGACTGCAAAGCTTTTACCTCACATGAAAGTTCCTGTCCTGTAAAGAAAGATGTTGAATACAGTACATATTGCACACGTGCAGCGAGTGAGGCAAAGTTTAAAGACATCATTTTGAGAGTTCAGTTGCAGATGCATCTCCTGCTTATTGGAAATGTAATCTGTGAGAGTTATTTAGCGGAGAGACACGTGTACCCTTTTCCAACACAATGCAGTTCAGTAAAAGTAACAGATCTTAAAACAGCTGCAGGGCAGATTTAACTCTTCAAAGGTGATTAGGGAATGAGTTTCAGAGTTAAGTTGCTTCAGAGTAATATTTAACAGATTAACATGAAATAATCTTTCCTTCTCACTGTCTCTGTGAAAGAGCTGAGAAAACACAGAGCAATGACTGCAAACGGGGCGTAGGAAAGTATTATTAATGTATAACTGTATTATTAATACAGTTAAATTATGTGGGCTTATTATTTTCATATTAAGAAATAATAGCACCAACTACTTTTAGTGTAAGAATAGTGAAAGTTACATTTGTTTTGTTCTCCCACATTTGTAGCGCCCCTGCCCCCGGATGGACGATTTATTAGCTTACCTATAACCATGGGCCGGCTCTGAGCATGCGCAGATATCCATACACGGTTAACTGACCGTAGGAAAGTGTTGTTGTTGTTGTTGTTGTTGTTGTTATTTATATTTATTATTAAAAAATAGGCTTTGCTATGCAGTTAATGTGGGCTTATTATTTTTATATTAAGAAATAATGGTACCAACTAGTTTTAGTGTAAGAATAGTGAAAGTTATAATCCAAAAATAAAGTTGAATGTTATTTACAGCTACTTAAAATGCATCATAAAGCATCAAAATGGTATGAAATGTTTCCCTGGACAAACAGTAATGGTTGTAGTAATCTCAATATGGGAGAAGGATTTGTCTTGTCTTGTAATTTATTCAGTATAAAATATTTCACAGATATTATTTTACTCCATCAAGACTAAATAGACTGGGTCTGCTTTCGTAATTGTTTTGTATTGATACATTAAGGCCATACACTCATCAATATCATCATCGAAAGTATGTTATTTATAGAACTGCCTACCTATGTTTTGTTCTTTTTGGTTGTTTTTCATTTTTGTTACCCTCCTTTCTGTCTGTTTTACTTGTTCATATGTATGATTGTTTGTTTGTTTCTAGTTTATAATTATGTAAAATAATAAACTCAAAATAAAAAAAAATTAAAAGAATAGTGAAAGTTACATTTTTGTTTGTGACGCCCACTGGACATAAATTGAGATTTTGAACACCTTCTAATTATGATGATTTGCAGCTGTAGAGTTGCTAGACAACCTTTAACTCATGAGAACTATATACTGTGTGAAACAAAACATAAAATCAGCATTGAGGGGGAAAAAACATTATTACTTATTTTGAATACAAAGAAAAGAAACTATGTATTATTGTCAGCCTCTATATATTTTTTTAGGGAAATTTCACATCCATAAATGTAAATTTCAAGATTCATCACCATCATTCAAGCTATTTTTGATTGAAGTTGATTATTATTTTAGGTCTCTTAAGTTAATTACTAAAAAGAAATGTCTATCCATGATGAATATTCATGCAGATATTTTCAACCAGTAATAACTAGAACGTTATTTATATGTAAGATTACAAGTCTGTCACATCTAAGTTTTATTTCTGCCTTTCTGTTTTCATGCTTTTCCCCTTTGATCCTTATTATACTATCATGTAACTATGCCGATGCTATGTTACTATTGTACAATGTGAACTAGTATGACTGAATTCTTTATTTGTTTCTTTGTTCTTTCAATAAAGTTGGGAAAATGGCCAATGGGATTTAAAGGTTTTCTAATTTTTTCAGCAGAAACTGTCACTGTTTACTTCAGCTCTCTATTGTGACTGACGAGGGCCAGCATGTGTCCAACTTGATTAGCAGGACAATATCATAGACTGTAGAAGTAAAAAATGTGTCTGTGACATCACCTGCAGGTTTCTGAAGAGCTGTTGTGAAGCTCAGTGTGGTGGCTCTCCACCATCATTTTGGCAGACCAGCCTCTGCTCCTGGCTAATCAAAAAATGGGCAAAGATGTGGAGCGTGGGTGGAGGTGGATGAAGCCTAACAGCTCCAACAAGCCACCTGTGAGAGGTGGATGAAGCCTAACAGCTCCAACAAGCCACCTGTGATGGCACTTACCTGTTAATCTGCCTTAATATAATTTGAACAGGTGAGTTCTATAAAAGATCACCCTCAGTACAGTTGTCATGAACAGGGAAATTAGATTTAAATTATTGTTTTGTACCAGGCTGTAAACATGTTTATTTCTGATGTGAAGTTGGACATTTTTCCATGGGGACTGACTCAATTGGACGTTTTGGACACTTCTGTGTTGGCTGAATTGATTATATTAGGGAGAAAAGGACATCTATTTCACCCAGAAAGATGGATGAAATCCAGTTTGTGCTTTGAGTTGCATAAACATGCGGATGTTGTAGGGAAGAAATGAAACAATGTCCCCAAATATTCTGCAGATACATTCAGAAAACATTTCCTCATTGAGTTGATAAAGGGTTAATTGGGGTGGCATCACAAAATTTTGCTGTGTTTTGGTTGAATTATTTCAATCTTTGTGCTGCGTTTGGATGCAGCTGCTCTTGACAGAATCTGCAAGCACAGTGTCATTGTGTTCGAAATGAAAAGTTCTGCAACTATTGAACCAGGTGAAATTATAATTATCTTTCTTATAAAACATACCCAGAGAGCCGTCTTGGTGATTAAGAAGGGGACAAAATTCAAAACCATCTCAAATAGTTTTGCCAAGATCAACACATTGCTGGATCAGTACGAGACAGATTTCAGGCATAAGTTGACATTTGCTCAACATTCATCATTTATTTGTTTTGGAATTTGCTGCTATTGATGTTTATGTAAAGCTTTGTTAAAATCTGATGTAGAAAATATTATATTTGTGATTCAGAGAGACTTTGTTTTGTTGTTTTTCCTCTCTGGAGATTTCTAGCTGTGTGGCAGCTCAACACCGGTAATGGATCCAGGAGATACTCTGGCTCCTGGCCATCCTAAACCTCTTCATCTGTCAGAGGTGAGGAGGGTGGAGAAGGCTCTCTAACTAACTAACTTACCCTGCTCGGGAAGGTGGAGGAGGATGGCTGGAAGCAAGACAGATGGTAACCGGCGGTTCAAACTGATAAACTTTACCGTTTTTCTGTAAATAGAGACTCTGATGATCCACAAAAAACTTTGGACAGAAGCAACAAAAGACTGAAAAAAGCACCTATTAACAGGTAAACAGGTTCATCGGTAACAGGTGGTAGTATCGTGGTCAGGTATGAAAGAGGCGTCCTTGAAAGGTTCAGGCGCTCACGAAATTACGAGGCAAATAGTCCAACAGTTTCAGAACAATGTTTGTCATTGATATCATTAAAGGTTTCTGAGAATCTGTTGAAAGAGTGTTGAATATCCGTAAACTTCGACCCCGTCAGGCTGTATTAAAGTCCCATACCATTGTATAAAGGATATTAGTAAATGAGCTGCATCTACAAAAGACTCGACCATGCAAAGAGGAAGACGGAGACACACTGCAGACTTCTCTCGGCTCCACATTTCGAATCAAAGGCGTTATGTCCTTTGGGCTGAAGAGAAAAAAAAGATTGTTACCAGAGCAAAGTTCAAAAGCCAGCATCTATGATGTATGGGGGTGTGTTAGTGTCCTTGGCATGATATGCAGCTCACCATTAATGAAAGGCATCATATGGGAGCAACACATGTTGCAATCCAGACAACATCTCTTTCACCTTATTTCAGCTGTATGTTAAAAAGCATGTATCAGACTGGCCTGCCTGCAGTTCAGACCTGTCACTGTGGCACGAAATACAATACAATCTTTATTCAAGAGCGCACATTTTCAGTTTGAGAGCATAATTTCTCCTTCTCGTGCTCAGATTTATTGTCCTCATGCTCACATTTTGTGCCCGCACTCAAATCGAATGTGTGCTCAAATTTTTTCTGCTCGCACTCAAAACAACACATCCTCTCAGGTTGAAGTGTCTGCACAGACTGAAGGATGTCCCTCCCTGTGCTTAAATTAGTGTGTTTCATCAGCCAATAGGGAGACAGCTAGGGTCTGGCCCAATCTTGGGTGTGTTCCTTCACGCTTTTTGGGCGCTTCGCAGGGGCGGGTATATGGTCTGTTTGTAAAACTGCCTTTCTTAAAAATACACCAATTTACCATACTAGCCAGCTATTTTAATCGTGACCTATTTAAGACACCAGTTTATTTATGTATAATTAATCTTAAATAATCCTAAAAAGAGTTCATGTAACCAGTTGATTCTCTTATTGTAACGTTTAACAAGAGATGATGGGTGAATAGGCTAGGCTACGTGATTAAAAAGGTATAATATAAAATATGCTATGATGATAATGAGTTGAGGATAACATTGGTAGCCTATATACGCTGACACCCGGCGCTCAAAGCCAGACTTTGAGCAGGATTCAGAGCGCGGCAGCCCACTGAGCGGAAGACAAGATGGATGGCCAAAGACCACAAGTAAGTTTGTTCATATAGTTTCAATATGCAATTTGTTTGTATGCTGGCAAGGATGTTGAGGTGACCAGATTTGTCGATTCTAAAACCGGGACACTCTGCGATTGACCGTAATGTTTGTCATTATTGGTGAAATAGCCGAAATAAATTGCAACAAGTTAGATACATTATGCTTTATAAGATTGTAATAACGCCTCGTTGGCTATGTGATTACTGGGACAGGTTCACAGTGTGTAAACTGGGACATTTTAGCGTCCCGGCAGCCCTTTGTCGGGACACGCAATACAAAATTGACACAGACAGCTAGCGACACGATATAGGTGAAAAGTAGCCTTACGTTTACTGCCCAAAAATATTACATTAATAAGGAACAATCCTTCATCGACAGAATGGGAACATCAGAGAAGTGGCCAGAAGCCTAATGTCAATGCTGGGAAATCATATAGACGAACTGGAGCAAATGCCGGACCAACAAAGACAGGCAGGTCCGCAAGCCCAGCAGCCCCGAGTACGGCTCCGGGGGAAGCGGTGAACTCGGAGCAGCGTAAGAAGCCGAAGAATGCCAGGAGGAACATGGATTCTAGAACTTTGTCTGTGCTTGGGGATAAGTAGCCTTTGCGGAGGGTTTCGATGCAGCGGGCTAGGAGATCGGAAGTGAGGGGGAGTCGCTTCGGCGTAGGGCGTGGTTCGGCCTTGAGAAGGCCTTTGAGGAGCATGTTAATGTGGGCGTGAGTCAAAGCGGTGCACGGAGACCCCGAAGATAATTTAACAAGGAAGTTAATTCCACTGAGGTAAACTTGTATGGTAGATGATTTGATTTTTTTGGATCAAATGGGCGAATGTGATGAAATTGGTGAAGGTGAGGACGTCTAGTGTAGGGAATAGGAGGTTATGTGAGGCGTGGAAAGCTTTGAAGCAATTCCAGCCGGTTAGGTATGAGGAGAGGGTTCGTGGAGTGACGCTGTTGAGGATGGAGTCTCGTGACGCGGTGACCAGGTGTTCCAGCTGCGGCGTCAGTTGAAGATGGTGGCTGAATACGGTGGGGTCGGAGTTGGAAGGGGATCAGAATCTGGAGCCAAGAGTTTGAATTTCTGGAGAGAGAAGCGGGAGAGAGAGTCAGCGATGGCGTTTTTGTGGCCTGGAATGTACGATGCTCGGATGATGAATTGGTGTTGTGCGGAAACCAGTGTGAGCCTACGGATGAACTGCATGATGTCAAGGGAGTGGGACCGGCCTTTGTTTATGATGTCTACTGCGGCGCTGTTGTCAGAGTATATGGCAATAGTTTTTTTGGACCATTCGTGGCCCCAAAGAATAGCTGCTATGATAACGGGGTATATTTCGTGAATAGTGGAGGAATTAGGAAGGGATGGAAATTCGTGAGGCCATGCGGCTGCGAACCACTTGCCAGCGTAGAAGCCACCGAAGCCTGCGGAGGGCGCTGCGTCGATAAAGAGCTGGATGTCCTCTGGCTTGGTGATATGGTCGTCATAGAAAAATGATATTCCGTTCCATGTAGAAAGGAAGTGGTGCCAGAGTTTGAGCTCCATTTTGCTTGCTTCAGTGAGCGTGATGTGGTCGTGGAGATTTGGGGTGGATGTGGCTATCGAGGAGGTGTGAAAGGAAGGATCGACCTTGGGCAATTATGCGGATGGCGTAGTTGAGGTGACCTAACAGTGAGAAGAGTTGCCGTTTGGTGCATCTGTGGGCCAGGAGGAAGTTGGCGATCAGTAGGGAGGTGTGATGGATTTTCTCGATAGGCAGGGATGCTTGTAGGGAGATGGAGTCGAGGGTGATGCCAAGAAATTCGAGGGATGTGCTGGGTCCCTCTGTCTTTTCGGCTGAGAGGGGGGCGCCGAGGTTGGTGAAGGCTGAAACCATGGTGGTGAGACCATGTGACGGGGGGAAAGAGGGCGGCGTGACAGTCAGGAAGTCGTCTAAGAGGTGGATGATGTATGGGAGTTTGTGGTTGTTGATTAGGATCCAGCAAAGTGCTTCAGATAGGGAGTCGAATATTTTCGGGCTGCTCTTGCAGCCGAAGGTTAGGCGGACGGCAAAATAAAATGCTCCCTTCCGAAGAGGTGCCAGTAATCTGGATGGATGGGGAGAATTTTAAAGGCGCTTGTGATGTCTGCTTTGCCTAGCCAAGCTCCTCGACCTGCAGCGCAGATCAGGGAGATGGCATGGTTGATGGAGTACTGCATAGAAAAATCTGGGCTGGGGATGAGGCTGTTGATGCTAGGGACGGTGGAGCCATGTGGGGATGATAGGTCGACGATAAGTCTCTTCTTTCCGGAGTATTTACGGGTGGCTATGCCGATGGGGCTGATTCTGAAGGAGGGGAACGGAGGGCTGGAGAAAGGACCAATCATGAAAGTTTCTGTGACTTCCTTGGCCAGAAGTCTGTCTACCGTGTTGGGGTCTGATATGGCGGATTGTAGATTGTGGCATGAGAAGGAGGAATCTGGCATGGCGTGTAAACCTGGGTAAACCCCTGGATGAGGTAATTGACGAACTGGCGGTCTGGGTGGTTTATTAAGGCAGAGGAGAGGGTGTGGATGTTAATCGGAGTACTTAGATACTTACATGGACCGTGCTTGGTAGGGTTGTGGGGACAGGTGACTCTGGTGTGGGCTCCACCGCAAAAGGAGCAGGTGTGGAGGAAATGCCAACTGGATGAGCTGCACCCCAGGTCATTGAAGTTATTGCAGAGCATTCTGCCCCCCTGGTAGAGGATGGGTCTGCCTCTCTTGTCGACTCCTTTGGGGGCGGGGCCAAGAGAGGCTGGCTGTGGGGTGGCTGGTTTAGAGGTGATGTACGGAGGGGGGGCTGCAGGGGGAAGATTGTAGGAAACTGCCTGGTTGCGTTTCTGTGGGATTGAAGTATGGGGTAGCGGTGTGGTGATGGAGCAAGTGGTGGCTGGATGTGATGGTGCACCGCACTGATCGCAGTGGAGGGATGAACGTGCTGCAAAGGTGCGGCAGTAGAGCTCTATGTCAAGGGTGCCCCAGTATGTGCCCTGGTTAAATTGATGGAGGCGCTCGGCGGCTTGGGATGCAAACAGAATGTGGTAGGAATAGAAACCGTTGCCGCCGAACTGCCAAGCTAGGTCGATAATAAGGGACAGGTAGTCGTCCAGCTCTGACCTGCGGTCGGGGAAAGCTGAACAGATCACGTCGCGGTACAGGGAGAAGGCAAGGGTGAATTCGGGAGCTGTGAGCTCTTTGGAGTGGGTGGTGAGTGGTTGTTTGAGTTGGAAGGTGCCCAGGGATGTTTGCAGTTCCCTGGGGATGTGGGGGTTGTATGTGGATGGATGAATGAGTTGGGCTAGATCGACGTAATTACCGGAAAGAATCTGCTGTCTGAGGGCGGATGACACCGGGGGGGGATAGAGAGGGAGGGAGCAAGGGGGTTTGACTGGACGTGCTGCTGTGTGTCACTGTGGAGGCTGCGGTGGTCTGGATGGGTGCCGGAGGGGCTGCAGTAGCTGCGGAGGGAGGAATAGAAAGGCTAGGATTGAAAGAAGAGGGAGGAATGATGGGATGCATGTGCATGGGAAAAGAGTGGAGCGGGGGACAGTAGAGGAGGAGTGGGAGGCGGGAACCGAAAGTGTGCGGTTCGATACAACCTGGCCCTGGGTAAGTGCTGAAGGAGAGGGCTGAGCCGAAGACGGTGGTGTGACGTCATCGTCGCGGCGACGGCGACCCGGAAGTGGTGTTTGGCTCATGGAGTTGTGGAGGAAGTTTTGAAAATGGCGAAAAGTGTGGCCTTTCTGTCGGAGTGGTGGAAAGGGAAGTTATGATGAGTGAGAGACCATTTCAGGCTGGTGACTGTCCAGTCGGCTATGCCTGTGACTGAAGGGCGGACGGCGTGTTGCCCGGGGGAAATCGCCTCGCGGCGGTTCTGCCGGTCGCTGGCACGTCTGGATCGGGAGCGGGTTGGAGAGGAGCGCCTGGAGTCGCCAGTGTCTGACGGAGACGGGTTCTCCCCCTGGGCCTGTGAGGTGGAGAAGGCCTGATGGCGTTGGAGCTGTCCGAGATGATGATCTCAAACGCCGGCGGACCTGGACGAAGGAGCGCAGCCGTGGTGGCTGCCCAGCGGGGATTACCGGGGACGGAGATGTTTGGGACAGTTCAGGAGTGTTGGATATTTCATCGAGCAGGTTGCTGTCGGAAACGTTAAGGGTGAGTGTTTCGTCCATGATGCGGATGTGACAGCGGCGTCAAAGAAGGAGTGGAAGGAAAAGGAGTGCTTAAGTACGTGGAGAACGAAAATTGAACGAGTACAAGGCGTGGCCCTTATTCCCGAACCCAGTTTATAAAAAACTCCATTTAATCAGTTGAAATATAATTGACTCAATTCATGATTCACTCATCTTAGACTAACATTAACAATTACTTTCCTTTCTTCTTCCACCTCTTTAGTCTTGATGATATCATCTGTACCATTTCTGATGCTGTTATCACAGATGATAAAACATTTAATATAACAGTGTCGAGGAATAACATGATGGAGAGGGGCTTGGCACAGTGGCAGCGGCAGAAAAAGTCCTCCCCATCCAACCCGTTCTCATTCCCAGCGCGTAAAATACCGACGATTTGTCACGCCCCTTGACGTCTGATACCGACGTAAAAGGTACCCTTCCGCGTCTGTATGAAACGCTCTGGGTTGTCAACTGACTCCAGTATAATCCGTTTGCAGAGCTCCAGCCGTCCATTCACTCCAATAATAACCCGACCACAGCGATACATGACGCTGCAAGCTACAATCTGATTGGACAGTCGAGGACCCTCTGCCCGGAACTGTTTTTCTCACTATGTTAAGGATTTCTTTTAATGATACCATCAACGTTTCTCAGCACAAACACGCCAAAGTGTCACTGATAATTCAACAATAAAATAGCTTCATGTTGCGGCCCTCAGTATGTTTTTTTTCTCCTTCTAGCCTGAGAAATAAACTTTTATTCGTATGTTTTGGATAGCGGAAAAGCCTACACTACCCATAAGGCTCGACCACCGACGATTTGTCACGCCCCTTCCCACCTTTGATATGCAAAAGGTATCTTCCCAGGTCTGTATAAAACGGAGCACGAGCACAAGCAGAAGGTGAAGATAAAGATAAAGACAAAGACAAAGAAGACGGTGAAGAAGAAATTGATTCTAAAGCAGGTATGTAAAAAAAAAAAAGACTACTTTGAGAAAGTGAAAGTGTATGTTTTAGAAAGAGATTACCCTGATTCACTAGTCTCGCAAAGTAACAGTTTAAGGCATTTAAAAATGGCTACCGTCAGTGTGCTCGGTAGAGTAAGCTTATGACTGCACGTGGCTGCTGTAGCATTAGCTCTTTAATCCACCAATGATGGATTTAATCTATTACAAACATTAAAGGAGTTGCACGTTGCTAATATTGTATGCCCTGGCGCAAATAGCATCGCATGGTGTGTAATGTTAAAAAGCAGTTTTCTACTTCTGCTAGCTCTGTACAAACCCATAATGCATTGTTGAACGGAGTGCAAACACTGAAAATCATTTGGATTGTTGGATTATTTGTGTGTTTTATGTATTTCTTTGTGTCACTGAGTTCTATCAAAATCTCTTTCCTCTTTAGTTTGAAAAATGAGTGATTCAGAGGATCTTGAATTGGAGGAAGAGCTTTAGGGTGCCAACAAACTCCTTCAAAATATGGAGGTAACATTATTTTTAAAAGTGATGTAGTTAAACACTTCTTCAAGAGGGAACACTCTTGTCTAATTTATTGTAGAGAGTAAAAGTTGACTTTGGTACCCCCATTAGCACATTTCTACAGCATGTCCAACTTCTCAAACCAAATTTTTATTACTGAATATATTACTTTTTTTTCTGTGAAATTGGCTCCATTAACATTTGATTACTGTTTAATATTTACTGTTTAATATAACTTACTATATCCCTTGAAATTTTGCTGAAAAGACTGATTGCTGAATTAAGTGAGTGATACGTTTTATGTACTATACTCATACTGTACTCTTAATGTTACTCTCACATAGAAATGGATCAAACTGATGGCAGCCTTGGAGCACTGCAGGCACGAATAGAGGAGCTTGTCGTCATCATCAGAGTGCGAAAACAAAATCTTTACAGGCAAACTGGTATGTCAGTTTCCTTGAAATAGACAGTTTGATACCTTTACAGTTTGTAAATGTATATGGTACATGTACAGCAGCTTTGTAAACCGAATAAAATCGGATCCTTGTTTGTTTTAAGCTGGATGTGATGCATGTTCTTGCAAACAAATTGAACAGTGTTGATTTTAGTCTAAACATACATTATATGACAAGTGTGCCCTTTTTTTATGATTATTTACAGATAGCAACAAGAGGCGACATAGAATTCGCAAGGTCATCTTGGATGAAAAACACTTGGCTGGTGGCTGTCGACGATTACAACAAGCTGGCTGAACCGTCAAAGCAAATTATGTCCAGTGATGCCCTCATCCAGACCGACGTATGGCCCTGGCAGAACACAAGTAAACGGAAGCTCTTCATTTTAAAACATTTCAAATGTATCCTGTTTAACCAAATGCCCAGTATCTGAGCAGCCCACTGCGCAATGAGACGTTTAAATGACGTCTATTTAACGTCATTTATCGACGTCCAAATCAGGTCTCCTGAAGGTGCAGAATGAAAGTTTTTATTACGTCTTTTTCGGATGTCATATGGAGGTCCAATTCTGACGTCCTGCCGACCTCAAGTTTGGACGTTCACGTGACACACAAATTCAGTCGGAATTGCACGTCGAAATCAGGTCTCCTGAAGGTGCAGAATGAAAGTTTTTATTACGTCTTTTTCGGACGTCATGTGGAGGTCCAATTCTGACGTCTTGGAGACCTCCATTTCGAATGTTCACATGACGTGCAAACGCTGTCAAATTTGCACGTCAGAATCAGGTCTTCTGGAGGTGCAGAATGAACGTTTTTATGACGTCTTTTTCTGTACGTGGTCTACGCGTCCGACCAAGATGTCCAAATGACCTACATTTGAACACCTGATCAACCTAATTTCAACATCCATGGGATATCGAGACAAGATGTCCTAAATACATTATCACACACTCCATCCATCCATGGAGATTTAAGCATATGGATGGTGTGAATACAGTTACATGGCTTTCCAAAACAATTTACACACACAACCAACTCTTTCCAAAAACTATGAACATTTATTTTCATCTAAATAAGAATTTCCATATATACAAAAACTACTAAAAGTATTATTTTTAATAAAACTAACTATAAACTTTAAACTATAAACTATACTTTTGATAAAACTAACAAAACTATAAACTTTAAACAACTATAAAACTAAACAACTTTTTGAACAGGTCTAACAGGTCTCCCGGCCTCCCCTCCTTGCCGGTGCGTGTTTGAGGTGGTCTGCAATGTTTTGTTTGATTGCCCCCTCAGTGGCTTTAGTGTGCGCCCTCATGACAGAATCTAAAAAGGAAAAATAAAACATGCATAATCATCATTTCTCTGTAACACCAATTTTATAAAAACAGAACATGTTTAGCCATATTTAAAGGATTAAAAGATTGACTGGACAGTTTCTGTCAACAACATGAAATACTGAATGGTCTTACCCAACACAGCCCTGTAGATTTAAATTTATTCCAAGTGAGAAGTCTACATTAAAATTTTCCCTGAGATATTAAAGACAACATTAGAATGGGAAGAGTGGTGTGAAATGGGTCAGGGGTAAAAAAGGTGAGAAGGATACGAGCCCTCTGGGGGGTCTAGGGACAAGCTGCAACGAAAGAAAATCTTGAATATTTTTATTTTGAAAGCATCGTTCTGATGCATTTTGAGAGGAAATTCAAGCAGAACTACAAGACAGTATGAGTGTATAATAAAGTGTATATGATCACATTATGCTATGTGAAATGAGTCAACTTCTCACAAGAGATGCACAACTTCAGGGTACCTCAAAGATTTTAACTCAAATTTAAGACTTTTTAAGACCATGTCTTGGTCCAGGGGTGTCATGCAACCCAAAAACTGGAGGGTGCATGGTGAATGAGGGGGTATTTTTGCGTGCAAAATTTTTCTTCAAACCACCTATTTTGGGCACTTATACAGGACTTTACTCAAATTTATTTCAAGGGTACACCACCATGAAAAATATTTAACTAACAGGTTATTCAACCTTTAAATAACATTGAGGGTCCAATTTAATAGTTTTAAAAAGTAACCAATCACGCAGGCAGCTCCATGTCTCTGTGTGATTTCAGGGACAGATCCGGACAGTCTGAAGACAGAGAGCTCTGAGGTTGAAGTCCTAGATGCACCGTGAGACACTGACAGGTCTGTAGCTCTGTCTGGATCACATATCAGACTGTTATCAGACTGTGTTTAGACTGTTTTTCTGACAATGGTTTTGTTTTTCTTTTTTTTTTTTTTTTTTTTTTTTTTTAAAGCTCCGGTAGTCACCGGTTAAAATGCAGGAGGACACTGAAAACCGGCACGGATTCTGTGTGTTTATCAAAGCCTGGTCGCGGTGCTAAGGCACCTGGTTGGTTTGAGAGAGGCTGCTTTTAAACTGTGCAGGCAGTTATCAGTGTTACTCTCTGGTCGTCTGTGTTTTAGTGGTGGTACTGTCTGTCCAGTGACAGGTGACAGTGTTGTCTCTTTTCACCTCTCTCCCTTGTGTGATAAGTGCGCCCCCAATTCTGTTCCACTGTTAAAGCGGTGCAACTTGGAGGTGGACGTCACCGTGGTGATTTAAATGTGTGAATGGGTGGGAATGCATGTGTCTTACCTGAGAGCCCTGCAGGTAATGTGCGCATATGAGTCAGGGTGGAAGAGACCACTTCCATATAATACATCCTGATCACTTGCCACTTGTTCAGCCCCCAAAATATTTTTTTCTGAACGGATCTACACGATTCACGTGGGTCACCTATTTTGGTTTCAGAATGGCGAATTTCGCCGAATAGTGAGTGATTTTCATGCCTGTTATAATCTAACTAATCTTTGCTAATCTTAACAGGAACTTACAAGGGCATTAAAAGCCTCTTCGTCAGTGAGCCGCTGTTCCTCTCTTTGGAAGTCTTCCATTGAGTCTATTGTCTGCACTCTGGCTGAGATGGCAGCTAAAGAGGCTATTGCGCCTTGTCCAATCCGCCACACCTCACTTCTGATATCAATGAGAAGGTTTATAACCTTCCTCTGAAATACTGAAAGGAGGAAACAAAAAATTAAACCACATAATTGACGAGTAGTCTTTGGACTAGAGCTTAACAGTGAAAAACAGACATAGGGCAGGAAAATCTAAAATGTTCCCATCAGTTCACTTGACCTGGACTTCGAATTTACCTTCTGTTGCCAAAGGGAATGTGTGGCGCGGCAGTGTTGTGTCCCCAACTGTAAAATGAAAAAGGCGGATACTTTTTGCATTAAGTTCTTCCTCATAAATTTGGGATCATCTGCCAGAATTACTGTATAAAAGTGTAATGGAGTCAAATTTCTTATAATTATGCACATGGTTAAGTACTTTGATAATAGGAGGACCTTTATATCTCACCATTGCTTGAGCTTTTGCTCTGCTGCGATCTCCCATGGGCCGACCGTGGTGATCTGCTTCTGGGGTGATCAGCTTCTGGACCTAGGGCATTTCACACAGAACAAGAAAAACCCACATTAGCTGTGTGACACTCTGAGGAAGGCGGAAGCCATCCGCCGAAACATGTCAAGTAAATCAAACCTAAAATACATGTCTGAGAAAAAACAAAACGTCCAAAGTAAGAAAAATCCCTGCTGATGTTTCAAATATTGCCATTCACATGCTTCCCTTTTTAAACGATAGTTCAGCAGCGCTACACACAGATAATCTAACACAAACTGTAGATTACACATACTGTACCTCGAGCAATGACCATGTGCCTTGCTTGAGCCTGGAAAGAGAGAATGTTTAAGATTCTAAATAATAATGTTCCTACAAAGGGTGGCAATTTTATTTCTTGAACAAGCTCCAGCCAAGAAAATTTGGGAAAAGACATTTTAAAAAAATGCATACTCACTGGGTTTAGACTTCAGAATTTTTCTGGACAGTGGCACCAGGCTTGCATGTCGAGAGGAACCTGATTAAAAGATTATTTTTAGATTCAAAACCTATTATGAAGGTGCCATTGGCCGTGGAAAGTCTGGTTTAGTCTAGTTTTATAGAGCAGTTATAGATAGTGCATACATGAGACAGACGAAATAAATTTGTAAGTGTATACTTACTGGGGGGAGACTTTGCTGTGAGCCTGGGCAGTGGCACCGGGCTTGGATGTCGAGAGGATCGTGATGACAGATTGATTTTACATTAAGAACTTGACATTTTAAACAAAAAAGGTGTCAACTCAGAGTCGCGGGAATAGGCGTATCTCCATGGCTTTGGTCATGGCTGGGTTCTTTTTCACAACACCGAAATTCATCAAAAGGTGAGTGTTAGGTGCCGTAGTGGGTGTGTGTCTTGTTGTCTTCTGCTCTTGATTTCAGGTACCGCCCTTTCTCTCTCCTCCCTCAATCAGCTGATTAGCTGATCAATGCCGGTAGGCTATAACTGCCTATCGGGTGTCTTAGTGGTGTGTGTGTTCCCGCAGCGAGTGGTTCGTGGTGTGTGGTGTGTTTTCGTAGAGAGTGGTTCATTGCGTGTGATCGTTCCTTGCAGTCATCGTGACGTTTGAAGAAGCCTTCACTTTACGTTGTTCAACTTGTGTTATTGAATTAATCCCAGCGCTTGCAGTCGGTCCTTGGTTAATCCCTTTGTTTTTGGGTCTTTACTTAAATTGTTACCTCCCTAAATTCCCCTAGACTAAGTCTTGCCCTGTGGGGTCATAACAGTGAGGGATTTGCATGCCTGATACTTACTGGGGGTAGACGTTCAGCTCAGCCTAGTCAGTGGCAAAGGGTTTTCTTGGCCAGAGGATCCTGATGACCGAATAGTAAAATATTAAAAACATATTTAAAAAGGGAAAGGCGTGTGTTTATATGAAGTAATGCACACTCACTGGGCATACTTTGCTCAAATCCATGATAAAAGATGTCCACAAGGTCCTCCGTGACTTTCACAAGGTGTCCAGTTTCTGAACGGTCAACTTCAAATGGATACACAAGAGGTCATGGCAAATTTACAATAAGTGTCTGACAGTGAAACCAGAATGGCCTCTGATTTTGTGGAGGTAAAAGGAAAGAGGCTTTTACTTACCAGGAGCGGACATCTCTGGACAAACGTCTGTATTGGCAGAATGTTCAAATTCTGAAAATTACATGGTTACACAGGAGGTTAGTGCCAAACTTATTTCACAGTGCCACTTTGACCCATTTTGTGGAGGCAAAGGAAATAAGTTACTCACCTGGTCTCCTCTGAATTTGAAGGCTCCGTTTGAGGAAAAAGTGGCCTGGTTTTTAGAACCTGCAGGAATTATTAATTAAGCCTATAATTAATGTTGTGCATGTATACCTAATCGTCGTATCATTAATTGATCATGCTGACCATGTTTTTGTTGTTTTGTGGGTGCAGTTGGGAACGGCGGCATCTTGTCATCTATGGGGATTAGATTTAAAGTAAATATTCAAAAAAACATTTGTTTATGATATATTACAAACACACTAGAAAATTTCCTCTGGGGAAATTTTGATAGGGCTATGGGTGGCTACTGCCGGGCACGGAGCTGAGGAGGAGACAGAGCTGATAGGTCTCTCTAACTAATCACATTAATATACCTGGGTGCTGGTGTTTGTGGGAATGCAGGAGAGGAGTGCGTGCTTGCGTGCGCATGTGTATGTTACCTGTGTGTTTTTGTGTAACAGTATCACATGAAGCTACCTGTCTGTGTTTTTAAACATTTTAACGAGCTCCATTGACGTTGACGATAGCTGTGGCAGACAGAATAATAATGAAGAAATAATAATAAAGAAAATGGCCAACTTGAATAACAGGAAAAAATCCACACAATAACAGGGCTTTGCCCAGACTAGGGCTTGGTGCGATTGCCCCGTGGCCCTAATAACCTACACCTAACATCTGAATGTTATTTATGGCATTGAAATAAAAAATAAACTAAATTACCGATACAGCTCTCCCGCCCTTTTTCATCAGATGCTGTGAAAGTACACAAAGACATGAAATAAAAACAAGGTCTACCAGTTGGGGCCCAGTCGTCAGGAACACATTCCAAATACATTTTGTCTACAAATCAGCTTCCGCCAGTGTTCCATTTTTCATTGTTCCTGGATGGGGATCTCTTGTGCACACTATGTTGATGAGTTTCGAGCTGCATGGTGTTTGAAATACTGGCGATGTGTGGCGCTGATGCAGAATATCACATAATAATGTCCCATCTGCATTTTTTTGCCTGATGAAAGCAAAGCTTTCATCTCTCAACAGAAAGCAACTGTCCCTTTCCTCGACTGAAATGCATGCTTTCTTCTGCCTTTTGTGTGTCTGACTGTGAATGTTCGATTTCAGACAACCATCTAATGACTTGTTCTAACGGACTTCTCCCGCTCCTCACATGTTTTTTGATTTCTTGAAGATAGTTTTCGAAAGGAAAACAGGAGATCTCATTTAATGAAGTCTTAAAGTGCCTGACATCTTCATGAAGGTGAATGAGTCTGTGTACGTTGTACTCTGGAAAGGTCTTGCCATAAAGGGCAGCACTGCACTGGACAAAGCATTGCGATGCCTCTCATCTGACTCGAGCATCATTGACATTGCTACTGTCAGGCTCAAGAAATGTTTGTACATGGCAGGGGACAACACATTCTTTAAAACCACAGGGCCTGTATACAACAAAAACTGCCTCAGCTCAGTGGCCTTCCACCTGTCGAGATCATGCAACCCACAGGGTTGACGAACAAATTCACTCGGCATCTTCCCTCTCAGAGCTATCAGCTTTTGGGATATTTCTTCCTTTTGCCTAAAAGATATGCGACAAATCTTGGGGCCACGGGTCATGTAACTTAACATGCGCCTCACCACTCCCAAGATGACCAAATGCATGTAGTCTAATGCACATGAACTAACACATGAAATCCTAGCAGCAATGAGTGGACTGAGACTAGTTTGGTGGTTGGCATACTCCATCCTAGAAAAGGCATCTGTTCTAGGGGTGCTTTCAAGGTCATTGAAAACCATTCTTCTTTCAACTTGAGCACCTCTGACTGTACATCTTTCACAGCCCTCATAGGAATTATGGCCCTTTATACATTTTAGATAGGCCCTTGCTGGTGCATCACAGACGAGGGCTTTAACATGGACATTGTATGTTTGGCCTTTATAAATTAACCCATTGTTTTGGAGATGTTTGTATTCAGTCAGAAAGTCGTTGAGGTAATCCTCAAGTGGACTTGGCTTACTCTGTCCACAAAATATTGCCACAATGAAAAGATCGGAATATTCAAGTTTTGCTAGTATCGGCCAAAATTGTACACCACTACTCTTGAAGAGTGGAATGCCATCAATGTTAACAATGAGATTGATATCTTTGGCCTCAGCTTGACCTAAAAAGCGGCAAATCCCCTTCTCCAATCCATAATAAGCATACTGCCCCCCACATTTATCTTCTGTTGTATTACGCTGTGGTGTAGCTAAAAGTGTCCTGGCATCAAGAGGTAATAGGTGTCCTTGCTTTCGCAGTATTAGGAGCAACTCATTAAGTGATCTATGTGTTGTTTTGTTATGCACAGCCCACTGTGCACACAAAAAGGGTTCTGGTACCTATACCGGAATGCAACAACATGGAACATTACCCGCTACTGCGTTTAGCCTTTAGCTCGCTACCCGACGTGCAAACATTGCGTCTAACTGGCCGTGTTAGCTTTGAGCCTTAAAATTAAAGCCCCAAACTCCTGGTCTCGCCCAAAAGTTTGGACAACTCTGTTCTAACTTGCTCAAGGAAGTAGGCTACAGATGAAGTGAGACATGTAAATAACTTTATGGTCTTACCTTTAAGTAATGGAAAATGCGCGAATGCAGAGAATGGCGAAAGTGATGTAGATGTAGTGACGTAGAATGGAAGAACCGTGCAACCGGTATCACCGTTGCCTTGTGTGTCGTGTAGTTCTGTTGGCTAATGTTACGCAGGGGCAATAGCCAATAAAACTACGCGACCCACAAGGCAATGGTGGTTTTTGAAATCCATACAAATCAAATACAATCTTTTACAAAATCAAATATGGTGATCATTAAACATATTTCAGTTAAGCCCATACCCATGTTGATTAGATATACATGTGCATTTGGCAGGTGAGGGAGCATCAATAATGAATGTTGACCTGTACTGGTAACCTTAATGAAATTATGGCTCACGCGTGTTGAAGCAATATTTTTATTGCATTAATGTCCAAGATTGACCTGTTTTACGTGTCAAAATTACATTCTATTAACAGATGTCCAGATAACGTACAATGTGAACGTTATATTAACGTCTAAAAGAGGTCCAATAATGACGTCTAAATCTTGGATCCATTTTGTACGTCGAATTAACGTCTAGATGTGGTCTTTAAATTACGTCCAAATTCGTAACATCACTACGACGTCTAAAAAAAGGTCCAATTTAGACGTCAAATATCTGACCTATTTCGCACGTCGTACCGACGTTTAGGTGTGGTCTTCGACGGACCGACCCAATACTGGCATGATTTCCACGTCTCTGCGACGTCCGATGTTTGGTGGGGTAGTTGGAAGTTCTGATCTTGAATCATAATCTATGGTTTTCCCTTCTGATGTTGATAAGCTGTAGCTGCTGCAGACCTTAAGACAAAAAGAGAGGTCTTTGAGAAGGTGATGGCTGTGAGGCAAAATGCACCGCCACTGGACAGCGCTGAAAGCACGAACTCTGGAGTTGGGAACGATCTCTTCAGACTGTAAGCAGTAGAGTTTCACTGGATCTTTAAGCTATAACTAGCTTACTGGCTAACACCCCCCCCCCCCCCCCATTTTTTTTCCAGTTATTTTTTTGGACATTACTGATATGTATTGGTTTTGTTCTTTTTACAGCCTCTCTTGTTGGCATGTCAGTGTCAGGCCGGACTCAAAACAGGACTCAATCGCAGAGGTGTCAAATGAGCTTATTTATTGATAACAAAAATCCCTCGACAGAGTGAGTGAAAACGGCCTAAACTAGGGAAAACAAAAACACTCCAAAGGAGGAAAACTCTAAACTACTCTATAAAGATTATCAAAATCAAATCACTCACAAGGAGGAAAACAACAGGCTGCAAAACATTAACTGAAGGCGCTCCAAAGAGGCTGAAAAACACTACGCTATGCACTATGAAACAAAAGGGCTAGACTAAGAAGTTACAACAAAAAATCTTTCATACGAGGAAAAATAAACAAAAGAACACTTGAGCTATAACGCTATGGCTGTGGACAAGGAAACAAGGCTTGGGTGATCGCTACAAAGGGAGACACAGACAATATATACACAGGGTAATGGGGAACAGGTGGAAACAATCAGGGCGGGGAAGACAATCAGACCGGTGACACATGAGGAAGGGCAAGTGACCTGAAACGAGAGGGCAGGTAAATATCAAAATAAAACAGGACAAAAACCCAACTTGACCTCACCGCGGTGTGACAGTCGGAGGATGCAAAGAAGGGACTCCATTGCCTGCTCCTAAAAAAACAAACTGAACTGAAAGCTGAACTGCTAAAAGTCAAGGACTATTACCAGTGAATCCTCAGCCACCAACCACTCCTGGAAACAGACGAGGAGGAGGAGGAAAATTCAGAGGATGCTGCTGAGAGTGACTTCAGCACTTCTGATGAAGATTGAGAGTGTGTGTGTGTGTATGTGTGTCACCATTGATATTATGACTGATAAAATAAAAAGTTAATCATTTCTCTGTTTAATGTGCTTATTATAATGTCTGTTTTTAGACAGAGCTTGTTATCAACAGACCTTGAGAAGGAAAAAGGGAATTCCCTGTGTGCAGTTTATGCTGGATCTGTACTATGTATATATTCATATACAGTAACAATTTTATTCATGGAAGAAATCATCAAAGTCGAATTGACATATTTGCTAGGGTGTGTTTTATTAAAAAGCATGCCGCCACACTGGTGAATTGACAGTCACAGAACATATCTGAGCCACCTCACGGTGACCCAAAAACAACCCACCTGCACTATTAGGTTGAAGCAAAGCTTCACTTTGGTAGACCTTTTTGGAGACTAAAGGTGCCTGCTTATGACTCCTTCCATTTAGGACACTCTTTTGATTTTAAAATGTACCCCATTCTGACCTCCTCCTTTAGAGGTCGCCCAAAGAAGCCTCCCAAAATGAACATGTCAAGCTGACCCCAAGGTCAAGGCCATATCCCCTGATAACTCATCAACGCTTTGAGGCAGGGGTCTGAAATTTGAGTATACGTATCAGGAGGCATGCTGTATTGCCAGGCCTAAACCAACCTGTTTAACCTATTAAATTATTGTCATAGATATGAAACTATTGATCGAGTTAAATAAATTATCTATTCAAGCCTTCATCAGCACACAAGATGTTAAACTATTCAGATGATGTTATCTCTATGTTCCTCTATAATTTTTCTAAGATAAAAATTTGATCAATAGACTTCTTAAACTGACGTTTTACTACCCTACTTATACTGTGTACTTACACAGCCAAATATTTAATTGTCCTATTTTGATACTATTTTTTTTCTGTGTGTGTGTGTGTGTGTGTATGTGTGTAATGAGAAGTAGACAATAGTGAGATATCGAGAGCTGTGAACACATTACGTGAGATATTATTGATCTATTCAGGGCCGGTCCTAGCTATGGGCAATGTGGGCGGCCGCCCAGGGCGCATTCTCCGTGGGGGGCGCACGAACGGCCGAAAAAGCAAAAAACCTCGGTAATTTTCGATACCGCTCATTAAGTTAGCGGAGCGGGCGCCCCGATAGCGGGGTGTTGACAAGGCAGAGGGGGGCGTCGGACAGACCGATGGGGGCGCACGCATCCAGGGGCGCACGGGCGGCCGTTAGGGCGCACGAGAAAATGTTCGCCTCGGGGGGTGGGGGGGGGGGGGGGGGTTCGCCCAGGGCGCAAATGTGGCCAGGACCGGCGCTGTGTTGAACAGTGAAGGAAACAACATGTGATCAGGAACAACTGAGATCTGCACTTCCAGTCTGATCACAGACATTTGAACCCTTCACATCTGATTTTTTCACATTTTCCTCTGAAGCAATAAGTCAAGCTGAATCAATTTGAATGTAAACTCACGTCTTTATTATATTTGGTTCATATCTGCTACAATGTACTGTATACAGTACACATGAGGAGGCCTCCAGTATGTTGTTTTAAATCAGTTTTCTACATTTAAAGGTCAGACTACTAGAGAACTCTTTGTTTATGTTTCATTTTACAGCTGATTTGAGGTCAGTTTTGGTTTTGATGTCTTCCAAGCAGAGTTTGTTGAAACCCAGAGCAGATATGTTTATGTCAGCCATCAGGTCCAACATGTCAACTGGAACAAACTCAAATCAACTCTTTCTATGTTTAATTGAGCATGTTAATATTACAGCAACTTCAGCTAAGTGAGGTCTGCATGTTTATAAATGAAGGTTTGAATTTAAGGTGGAATATACTCCACTTCCTGTTTAGTATGTCTGCCATGATGCTCTTTCTCTGTCACCTTCAAACTGTTCCTATTGGTTCATTTGAGTCAAGTGAGTTAACAGGACAAAGACACAATTGAAACACTGACAGCAATAAATATTGATTGTTTAGTGCAATGGATGTTTCAAGGGGTTCAAAGATGACACTGAGAAGTTAAAGGAGCCAAAAGTGTCAAACACACAGAGGACCTGGTTCAGAAGAATCCTACTGAGATTCATCTGCCTCATTATGAACAATGTCCCTCATCAGCCACTTGACAAACACATTTTTATTCTGTGTTCAAATCAGCACTAAAATACTCCAGTCATTCCAGTAACCCTGCTTATACCACCTTAAAAATCAAGGACACTTCATTTGAAGGAATTCTTAGGATCCATGTGAAACATTGAAGTCTCTGAGGTCCTGAAC